>NW_006912898.1:430986-456041 GCF_000585585.1 Capronia coronata CBS 617.96 | reverse complement strand
CTCTCTCTCTCTCTCTCTCTCTCTCTCTCTCTCTCTCTCTCTATTTGTTGAGTTGGCGTTTGCTGGGTTGGTGGACGGGTGTGAGAGTGGGAATGGAACATTGAGCGCTGGGATATCGACCGCCTCGGCTCGGGGGAGTACGGACCGCGTCGGTGGGTAGAACTGTCTGTCCTTGTTCGAAGGCATGTCAGGTAAGATGAGATGTCGTCGCGGACGGTCTGGATTGAGGTATTCCTGTTGCGGAACATCCTTGGTGAAATGTCCTTGGGAAAGGGTATTTATACCAGGTGAGACGACCTTGTTGAAGGGTATTCCCAGACGAGATACCGTGGCCGCTCAAGATTCCGAGACTGAGATTTTGATGAACGCTATTGAAGATACCGCTGTCAAATGATCTTTGCCAGAACAAAGTAAACATCAGCCTCCCCTTTAGCAAACCTTCAGTGGACGGTCACTGGACAGGGTACGCAGCTCCAGAATTTCCTCTGGATGGCGTAGAGGTATGTTCTCTATTTGGAATCTCTGGTTACCTCAACATCTCCCTTCGCTCGGCGCTCATCGAGCCTCATAAACTGAGAGCCTCTATCGCTTGGTCTGGAGGTAGGTATTTTTCCACGGCAATCGAGTCAGACCCTTAGGCTGCCTTCTTGATACGACGGCTCTGGTCCAGGTCGATTGATAAATGGAAGCAAGATTCCTTCTGATGAGCTTCTATCATAGAAGGCGGCTTTCTTCAATGGAGAATCGACCGAATATCTTACCCTGAGGACTTCGATGTGTCGACAGTCTCGTGATCTTTGAGAGCTCATAATACACAAGCCAGGGTCGTTCGTCTGATACTACGGACATATTTTGACCAATACTGAACAAAACACATCATCTCGGTGCCTCTGTCGCTGGAGGATGGGCGCCATATGCCAGGCTCTTCGCAGCCAAGACGGAGTCCTATCTGACGAAACATGCATTCTCTTGGTGGAAGCCTGATCCCATGTGCGGAATGACGGGCCGATTCCAGCGCCTCGGGAGCCCTCCAGCAAGAAGTCTTCTGCATACCCAGCGTGCTCCCGGAGAGCATCTTCCTGCGGCCGAATGTCTCGACAACCAGTGCAACTGCACCAGATGATGGTTCAAGGCTTCGAATATCGATGGCCATATACTGGCTACTGCTCTCTTCTGGAGTGACTCTGTCCGAGTCAATTGGCTCCAGGCTTGACACCCGGCGAGATGCTGTTGCACTCCAGCTGCGAAGTGACCTCAAAAAGGCGAGGCTGGTTGCAACCCATTCACTGCCTTCCAACACGACACTGGCAATATCAGAATTACAACCCCTCCCATTGGTCCTGTGGCCGATTTTCACCCCGGATTGCGCCAGTTCAATGCACTAAACCCGCGAGAGTGGCTGGCCAAATCACTATATTCCCTAACACCGGACGGACAAACGCTGGGACGAGTGAAGTGTTAAAGTATGGCACTCAGTCTAACGCATAAAAACCTCGCAGTTTGCTCACCTACTCATCCTTCCACTTTATGATCTCGCTTCGGTTTCTTACAGTCTTTGCTCCTGCAAGCTGATCTTCTTCGATCGCAACAGCAGAGATATCACAAAGATTGACCCCATTGCGCTTTGCGCTTCGTTGACAAGATGAGCTCTCCCTTGGGAAGAAAGCGTCGTCACTCAGGCATGAATGAAGCCAGCTATTCTTCTTCGCCAACCACACTGAGCTCTACCGCTACAGGACAGGCTTCTGCCACGCTTCAAGGAGCAGTCAACTACGGCCACGGATGGGCAGCGAACTCTACAGCCATGAGCAGCGTTGTGCAAGGCAACATTGGTCCGCCTCAACCCGTATCCGACTCACCCTACAAACAAGTCAGCGAGCTTCACAACATGAACCTCATGGGAAACGAGGTCGAAATGCCATTGTTCGACTCTCCTTCTAACGGTCAAGCGTCCAACGTTTTCACGGATGCAGAAACAGAGGAATTCATTAGACTGCTTCAATCTGCCATCGCCGAAGACGATTCTGTGAACGACAACCCCGGCTACAGCTCTGGTGCAGCCTCATCCTCTCCCATGGACCAGACCAATAATCAAGTCGTCCTGAACAGCAACACTGAGCTGGACTCGACCTTCTTCCCCGATGTTGCAGCCGACTCTGCTTTCTCTTCCTCCAGTCCCGCAGACAACTCGAACACTTCCCCCAATACCGCAGCCACTCTGGACTCCTCTCCACCGATCGTTACAGCAACAAGCGCAGATAATGTCTACAGCACTTTCCAAAGTCCCGGTCAGGCCACTGCATTCGAGGGTATCAACAATTTTGGCGGCCAGCAGATTTCTGGTTCGTTTCAACACGAGGCTGTCCACCCTCGATTTCAGACAATTGCAAGAGATGGACAAATACATACGAAGTCGGGAGAACAGACCAACAACGGCCGTGCTAGTCGCCTGTCAGGCCCTGATGCTCGCACGTCTGGCTTTCCGCAGTCGTCGCTGGCCTCTCAACAACCCACCAGCCAGAGCCATCCAGGTCTCAAGACGCTGGGTAGTCCGTTTCATCCCACGTCTGCTGCCGAGAGACTTCAGCATGATATCCAGCCTGTATTGCACCATTTCCAAGCTCCCCAAATGCCAGCCAGAGACCTGCAACCGCAACCTCGTCCAATGAACAATGTCTCCCCTACGCCTGTCCCTCGACAAGGCCCACGTCAACCGGCATCCCAAGCAAGACCTACCCTGGTCAAGGCTACGAATGGCAGAGTGTCTTCATTCTCCTCGCCTGGTCTCCCGGCAATGTCCACAACTGAGCAGAACATGCCAGCAACTCGTCTTGCGGCAAACGGCCAGTGGGCAATGAGTAACGACGATCCGACGTCTCCAGTCCTTCCACCGGCAAAGAGAGCCCGCACTTCGCCCACGTCAACCACCACCAGTGTCGACCCAGAAAGCGTTCTTACCAATGTGGCTGCGCGGCAAAATCAAAACTACGAAATCATACGCATGCCTCAACAGTACAACCTTACTAAATTGACCGAGTATTTCAATCAAGCAGACATCCCTCAAGACTACAAGTGGACAGTCCGCACCTACCAGGATCAAGAACCACCACCATCGAGGATGTGTCAGATGACTGGTTATGAGTATCCCGTTCCTCCTGTCACCGGCATATTGGCTCCCACGGTTGATGGCGAGGCTGGTGCAGAGTCGTACGGACAAATGCTTCAACGAATGTTGAAAGAAAGACTTGCCTCTGCTCCGTCTCATGGTCAAGGTCGGCGTCAAGTATCAAGCCAGGCCCATATTTCACCAGTTCAAGGCCCAGGTCGTCGTCGAGGCTCGGGTCAAGCTCAAGGTCAGGTGCTGACTCAAGCTCAGTCTCAGAGTCAAAGTGCAATGCAGTCAATGCAGTCTCAATTCTATACCCAAGAGCTGGCTCCTGATTCATTGCACGGCCAGGCTTACGGTCAAGCTCAAGTTCAAGGTTGCCCACAGCGTTCAAATCAGGCTCGAGGCCCAGTCAATCAATCAACGATGGATCAAGCTCATGCACAGGCTCAACCTCATGGTTCCGCGCAGGGTCGAGGTCATGCTCTGATCACAAGCGATGATCCAATGCAAGGTCAAGTCTTTGTTGAAGGCCATACTCATGATATGATGCAGCATCAGGGTCAGTGTCATGCTCAGCCACAAAATCGTGGTTTGATCGAATACCAAAATGACACCCACTCCCCAGAACATCAACTGCTCCATGGTCACATCTATGCCCAGGCTCCCGGTCATGCTTTTTTGCAGAATCAGACTCAAACTCATGGTTACAATCCAATTCATGGAGGAGAGCAAGCACAGTTGCTGGCACAGCCTCGCATGCAGACGTCCCGACCATTGCGTGGTCCACGCACTCCAATGTTGCAACAGCATCAATCGACTCCACGTCTTTCAGTCGCGCAGCAGCAGCAGGCTAATGTCACTCCGCGAGCTGGACATATAAGACAAGCATCGACGCCTACCCCGTCGCCACGTTACGTGACTGTCCAGTCGCAGACTCAAGGTCGCCGAGGCCGAGCTCAAGCTCAAGCTCACGGTCAAGGCCAAGCTCACGGTCAAGGCCAAGCTCACGGTCATGGTCAAGCTCACGGTCATGGTCAAGCTCAAGGTCATGGTCAAGCTCAAGGTCATGGTCAAGCTCAAGGTCATGGTCAAGCTCAACACAACATCCCCAGTGCATCCCACGAAACGGTACTATCTCCATCTCAAAGCTACGCTTGGGCTCAGAATATGAATGTAGGCCAGGACGAGCACGAGCCTCAAACCCAACATGTCCACCCCCCAGCGGACCTGGACCAGGATCAGGACCACGACCAGGACTTCTGTGAAATCTACGCCACAAACCAAGTTCAGAATCAGAATCAATTCCAGCCTGAATTGTTCACCACCCTCCCTTCGACCTCGGATGGAATGACCTTCGGTAGCAATGTGATAGTCCTGGACGATTTCGCAACCACTACCGCCGCGACGCTGGACGGCCTCAATGCCCCCATTGTCAATTTTGACAAGTCACTGAAAGTGAATGCTGATGCAGCGCAAGACCAATCGATAGAGAATATGTTTCAGCGAGACAATCTGGACCATGACCTTGACCTGGACTTGGGTATCGACTTGGATATCGACATGCTGATGGATACTTACACCGATACTACTACTCATGCCAATACTCATACTCACACCGATACCAACACTCATACCAATACTCATACCAGTACCGGAGAGCATGCAAGCTCGGCCATCGGTCTAGGGTTGACTCTCGCTACCGACGTCTCGCGGGACACGAACAAGTCCATCAACCCGAACTTGAAGATGCAAGTGAACCCGATTGGCAATGTGCATGGTAATAAACCAATTCCCAGCTATGGTAATCTAGCTGGTGCTGCCGTTACTGCGTCTATCAATGCTATGGACAATGACAAGATCAGCAAGACCAGCGACAAGACCAGCGACAAGACCAGCGACAAGACCAGCGACCACAACGCGAATACTGTCGGCACTAACAACAACAGTGACGGCTACCATGGCATAAACAATGGTAATGGTAATACTGCATCCATCACCGCTACCACTGCGACAGCCAGTGCCACAACTGTTCCCTCTCCGCCTGATACTGATACTGAGTATGTGATGAACAACAATCCCACCATTACTCCCAACTTGAACACCACCGCCAATACTCCCAACTTGAACACCAACACCAATCCCAATATCACCATCAACAAGAATCCAACCCCACAAGACTCCTCCACCCAACAGCAGCAGAAGCTGCAGCAGACCGAAGCAACACAGCTACAACAACAACAACAACCATTCGCCTTCAACACCGACCTCCCAGAGTCCGTGGAAGTATGGCCCTCGGCGCTAGAAGACTTCGACATGAACGCCAGCGGCGATCTCGACCTGTCCTCGATCGACTGGGACAAGGAATTCGGGTTCTTGAAAGACCTAGAGAAGAACGGGGTCGATGCGATCGCGGAGTTGAATCTGGATGAGGTGTTTCAGTTTGCTGGGGTGACTGCGGAGCCGGCTGCGGATTTGGGATTGTGATGGGATTGTGAAATGAAGGGAATACTTCGGACGAGTATGGATGGTTCTGATGTTGGTTTGACTTGAGGTCTTAGGACCTACAGGTGTCATTCTCATCCTTGTCTTCATCAACATCTTCATCCACGTCCTCATCGTCATCCACACCCACATCGTCAACTTCATCCACATCAACCTCCTCCGCCTCATCCACGTCCTCATCCAGATCCAGATCAAACAGATCAAACAGATCAAACACCTCGCTCGGCCTATTTTGTTACGAAATGGGAAAAGTTCCCGGAAGCGAATACCTCACTCCAGATCAAGTCGCGAAAGTCTTTGCCCCCTCGAGCACAAATTGAGAGGGAAGGTGTGCGTGCAGTGGATGCCGAAACTTTGTACTTTCGAGACATGGCCCTGATAGGGGCGAGACTCCTGGTGGGTGTATCATCGGCGTCAGCATCAAACGAATGGGCTTCGAGAATGGTAGAACACACATTGCAGTTACAAAGCGTGCAAAGCTGCAGTCTCCATAGATTACAGCTACAGGTCACAGCCTACAGACCACAAACCACAGAATACAGAATACAAACCCCATAGAGTGCAGAATACACCGTACAATTTCATTCAGTTTTATGGCTTTCCAACCCTCATTCCTGGCCATAGACCGACAAATCCAAACCCATGCCTTTGGCCACCTTCCTCTCCATCCATCTGCGCTTGAACTCCTCTCTAGCCAGATCTCTTGTCCGTCTAGCCCACACGTCGCTCGCGATCCGCCCGCGCACAAACCCTTCCTGTAGCGCCAGAATGGCCGCCTCGATCCCCCTCTCTTCACATGCGGCGTCGTAGAGCTGTCGGGCCACGATGGTCGGCGGGACCAGCATCTCGTCGACGCGCGGCACGTCGTTCTGCTGGGCGCGTTTGCGGGCCGAGGAAATGACGGCGTCGGATTTGGCCAGCGACGTCGACAGCAGCGAAATGTTCGACGACACTGTCGCGTTTAAGGCCTGGAGGTCATTCATTTCCGCGCTGAGAGCCTGTAGGGTCGATTGCATGGCCGCATGTTGTGAGGATAATGGGCCAAGTGCCGCGCTGGATTGCTCGATTTGGGAGTGTAGTGACTGCGTGATTTGATGGGAGAGGTGCGTCAGGAGAGCTTCCTTTTCTGGGTTGCGAGGGATCGGTGGGGCCGGGATGTTGCTTGTTTGTGACGAGTTGGGGGCTCCGGTGGCCGAAGGGAGAGGGATGTCGAATGGCGAGTCTAGGAGATTGGGTGTAGGTGGTCGAGGGGGCTTGATAGAAGGTTGGGGTTGTGATTGCTGTTGCTGTTGTTGATATGGCGGTTGTGTTTGTGTTTGTGTTTGAGGATGTTGGTACGGAGGTTGATAGGGATATTGGTAAGGACGTTGGTACGGACGTTGGTACGGCTGTTGATACGGAGGATGGGCGTGTGGTGGTTGTGGTTGGGGATGGGGTTGTGCCACTGGTGGTTGACCCTCTGGATAGTGCTGAGGTGCAGGTTCTTCCAACGACGCTTGTCGCTGTCCATATGGATCAGCTGGAGGTCTCCCTTGATCATAGCCTTGACCGGGTGGCGAGCTCAATGGACCTGGGAAGTGCGGTGGAAATTGATTAGGAGGAAACTGTTGTGGTTCCCCCGGCCGTGGCGGTTGATGTCGATATGGCAGTTGAGGCTGCGGCTGATGTTCGTACGGTTGCGGCTGTTGTTGCGGAGGGATTGATTGTCTCAAACTACTGGTTCGTTGCGGCATATAATTCGTGACGCTTGCCGACCTTTGCACAGTCCCATTGCCGTAAGGTTGCTGCGATCTCGAGGGTGCCCCTCCGGAACTCTGTGGCAGAGGAGGTGGACCGTCATACCTCCCATGTTGTTGGTACGCCGATGCTGGACTCGTTGGACTTTGCGGCGGATAACCTTGAGTTGGTTGTTTGGGGAGAGGTGGCAGTGGTGGAGGAGCTCCTGTCTGTGCTGTTGGACTTGAGCCATGCACGTTCAGATGAGGTTGGTGTTGCTGGATTTCCCTGGGCAGAGGCGGGACAGGGGGTGGTGTCGGTTGAACGGGTCTCTGCTGCTGCTGAGGTGTCCGTGACATGACAGGAGGCTCCTTTGCAAAGACATCCGATAGTATAGACAGAAAGTCCACGACATTTGACCTCTTGAAGAACCATTCCGTCAGAATCCCGTCTTCTGCTGCTATCTGTATGTCTGCAAACTCACCTCCCATGTTTCCCTCCAGTGCGCAAGATATGGATGGTATATCTTCCCATCACCCCCAACATGTTGCCCGGGTCTTATCATCATGTCCTCCGTCGGCGTCACATAGCAGATGGGCGGCTCGTATGGGTGGGCATGTGGGATCCATAACGAGATCGGAAATCTATACGTATTCCCTCTGAAGTTGACGGGGATCGTGCCTTTGAAGTGGACTAGGAGTGCGGACGCTCCGTCCTCATATGCTAAGCAACATGTCAATCCCTAGCAGTCTTTTCACTCTTTTGTCTGGTCGCAACGTACTGTACACATCTGTCCGCGGGGTGAGCCCCGGATGGCGGGCCAGGACATGGGCAAGGTCCGAGTACGTTCGATTCGGTTGTTGGTATTCCTACGCAGATTAGCCTGGCAGTGGGTTATGGAGGGCTCTGGCATCGTCCTACATGCTTCAAGACATCGTACAGCCAGGCAAGTGTCTTTTGTGGCACTCCTGCCATTGAAGCAACGTTTGGTGGTTGAGGTCAGTTGTTTTCGGGCATCGCAGGCAGTTGAGGCGCCAGGTCTCTAATTGGCCAAGGCTGGTGCGTGAACTGGCATGGGGGGATTGGAGTCTAAGAGTCTCTCAAGTCAGACAACAAACCGTTTACACCGGAAACATCACACTCCTGCTCCAACCATAAGACAAGCTATCGAGAATTTTCACTTGAATGGATGCAACACATCATATTCATCGAGTCTAACTCTGGGGTATCATAATGCTAAGGTACTGAACAATTCATCCAAGACTGATGAAGCAAGCCGTCCTCGCCCGTCAAGCCATCTTCAGAACAATCCGATGCAGTCCCCTTTACTTGCGCTCAGCAGAGGCCTGCTTGTCCAATTCTACTTCCACTCCGCGCTGCCGTGTCTTTCCCTCATCGTGGATGTTATTGTATTTGGCTTGTTCCTCGCGATCGCCAGTCAGTCCAGAAACGGCACTACCGACCGCACCCTGGACACGATCGCTGACACCCTTTCCTAAGTCACTGAGCTGGCCCTTGGCCTCCTTGGCTTGACCCTGGGCGTTCTGATCACGGCCTTGTTGCTTGAGATTTTCGCTGCCGACAAGGTTGCCGATGGCTTCCTTCGTGCTGCCGATGGTCTGATCCCATTGTCCTTCCGTCCGATCGCTGTTGTCTTTCGCAAGGACGCCCGTGGAGCTAACAGCGAACGGGCCTGCTTTCACAGCAGAGTGCGAGAGGTCGGATTCGGTTGCTCCTTTGTTCTTGTATTCTTCCGCTTTGGCCTGGCGTAGATGTTAGTCCTGTCGGTTGGTTGTTGACCGTGGATGTCTGGTCCGCAACTTACCTGATCGGCGGTGTTTCCGGTCACAGCAGCAATGCCGGATTGAACATAGCCGGTTGCACTGTCAATGGCAGCCTTAAGGGTGGATGGGCTTTCATTGGAAGACATTATTGTGGTTGAAAAGTATCTTGAAGTCGGGTATTCGTCGGCTGAGTATTGGTGTAATAAGTGGTCTTCGTGTTCGTGTGAGCTGTATATTGGCAAAGGAAAAGTGTTCCGGGATGGGACAACAACTTTATACTTGCGTGTGAGGCGAAGCAGGCAACATGCAAGCCCGGTGATCTGCGAAAGAAACAAAGAAAGACCACGTGAAGCCTATGATGTCATAGGGCACACACGTCACTGGCACTTCAGCTGGAGATGATGGGAGGGCGAGTCCACCAACTGCGCCGCCAAAGGACTGCGTTCGACGTCGACGTCGAACTCAAGCGCCGTTCCCAGCTAAAATTTCATAAGATCGTGCTTCCGATTTCGAGTCCACTCTTGACGCATCCAGATCGTGGCCATTGCCGGATTGTCTTCGGCATCGCAAGCATCGCAAGCATCGCAAACAGAGCCACGTCATGTGAAGATCGTCAGCATCAGGTCTTCTCTCGTGCTTCACCCAGGAGCTCGCTTGCGCCATATCTGAGTTTGCATGTGCGGCGGCGACGGCGACGGCTACAGCAACGGCCGCGCTGCGTTGCATTGCGTACAGCAGTCACGGATAACCCATATCTTAAAACCTGAGCTTCGGACACACAAACACCAACAAGAATGCCACAATCCACATTCCAAAGATCATGGCGTATAACTTCAATCGACCAAACAATCCCTCTTCCTCGCTCATGCGTCGCAAGAAGGCCATGTTTTTGCTGGCCGCCTCCATCCCGCTCACACTCATATCAAGGCCTTGAATTGCACGTCCCAGGATCCCCTTGTCCTGCTCCAAGGAAAACTGCATGGCTCGACTTTGCTGCTTCAACTGTGCCGCCATCCTGACCAAGGAAGTCGTAATGTCTTCTTGAACACGAGAGGAATCCAGCAATGTCCGCTCCGTAGATTCGAGATTGGAGAAGCCAGTTGTATGGGCACCAGGGGCGGATGACTTGTCTTGCTGGTTCTTCCCTCTGTGCCGGATTCCGGAAGAAGTAAACAGCTCTTCTCGCGTATCTTTAATGTTGGGGGCATCGTCCGTGATGGAATTCTCCTCTTCCACCAGGGTGACAGGTCGACCCTCCTTCAAAATATCGTCTTGTTGATGTTCCTCAGCTGTCATACTAACATCAGTCTGTAGCGATTGTTGTCGCAGCACGTCGTAGAGTGTATCGCCGTCCTCGTCGCTCGTGAGCGGCCGCAGGGTTTCGGAGCCCATCGATTCCACCTCCCGTCCAATTTCCTCTATCCGGTGTCTCAATTTCTTAATAACCGCTCTCTTCTCCGCGAGATCCTTGACGGCTTCGTATTTTGCCCTCTGTACTCGAATCCCTTGCGCCCGCCGCTCCAGTTGCAACAGCAGCGTTCGGGCGCCTTCGATATTGTGCAGCCATTTGTTGCGATGGTAAGGAAGTGGTGACCGCAGTTCGGCCTGTATCTGTCTTTGCAAACCACTCAAGCTGCCATCATCGGAGGGAGAAGGGGTCAGGAGGATGAGGTGCTGGAATCGCACGAGTGTCCGGTGCAGATTGAGATAGTCCACTTCATGTCGAAAGAGCCGTGTCTGTTGATTGTCGCCTAAAATCTGGTCTCGTTTTGTACCCGCCCCGAACGGTAGTCCAACCGGACGTAGAGCAGAAGTCAAAGACATGATCAGGCGGGCTTCACCCAAGCGGCCGTCGTTTGAGGCTTTCAACGAACGGTCGATGGAGATGTGGTCTGAAAGCCCGCTGGCGCCAGATGCGGAGTTGCACCCCCAGAACTACACATGTGGGTTCACGCTTGGCCGCTCAACCAACTTAAGTTCTCGCGGTTAAACCAAACCTTGGCAGGGACAAACGCGCAAGTGCCAGGTACTACGTAGGTATACTAGTAGTAGGTATGTACTTTTGGCTCCCGTCCTTTACAACTCTGGCGACAACGCTCAATGCATTGAAATGCTCAGCTCTGAAACATAAATCTGATGACCACAGTCGACAGCTTTACAGTCGTGGTACCTATGTCTGCTCGGGAGAATGATGTACACCAAAGGCTAATTTCTCTTTTCCCCGAAATCTCTAAACTCGACAACGCCTCCTTCATAGCCCAACCGTGAAAACCTGTGATGAACGCTCCATTTCATTTCAAGCCTGTGAGTTTCAAGGAAGATGAATGTTGACCTTGGTTGCACGCTGACGAGACGCCGGTCACCGCACACAAATAGGTGCCTTAACCCAACCTGGGGATCCGCCGGACGTCTGCCTGGGGGTCAAGTGGAATAATTCACTGCCAAAGAGGATCCGGTGGAATCTTCGGTGGACAGGGCATTAGGATATACACCATGCTTAGAAGTCGGAAAGGGGTGGCAAGTCGAACTGGACAGTCGACCGGTAGAAGGCGAGCTTGTCAACACTTCCAAGAACATCCCCCAAGCCATCCTTGATCGTCCTTGGGTCATACAAACCAGTTGCGGACCAACGCCAACTGCAATTCGATAATAAGGTGTGACTCATGCCTATTGTCATCATATGAGCCCGCACATTCGAAGGTTTTCTTGGATGATGATATCTAGATCGACGTCAGCTGGAACAGTAAGAACACAATACCAGCCAACGTACCGTTAACCGCTCCCATGACGAATCGTATTTGAGTGGTATCCGTGGCGCAAGTGAAGTGCGTGTAGATTTGCTTCGTCTCAGCTTGATTGAGCGACACGAATCTGTTCAGAATGTAGTCACACGCCGCAGCGTAATCGGGACCGCCTGAAAAAAAGTGAGCAGAAACTCTCCAACCGGGCCATGTTGACGGTGGGACCAACCTTCATAATCTGGGAAGTAATTCTGCATCGGACTGACGGGAAGCTTCTCCTTGAATCTGTCGATCTTGTTCAAAAACAAGATGATGCTGGTCTTGATGAACCACCTGGAGTTGCATATGCTGTCGAAAAGGGTCAGCGCTTCCTGCATCCGGTTCACCGTCTCATCCTCGAAGAGTAATTGGTCGTATTCGGAGATGGCAACCAAGAAAAGGATGGTGGTGACATTCTCGAAGCAGTGAATCCATTTCTTCCGTTCCGACCGTTGGCCGCCGACATCAAACATGCGATAGGTGAGATCCTGGATGATGAATGTCGTCTCGGTGATACCAGTAGTCTTCACTCGAGACCGCAGGACGTCTTGATCGTTGGGTAGGTAATCGTGGGCTGCGATACGGTCGATGGAGTCGAAATAGCTGGGTGTTGGTCAAAAAACTGTCCATCAGATCTAGTCCTAACCTCGCGCAACTTACTATTTTGCCGAATCATTCAGTTGGTATTCTCTTGACCGCTTGAAGCATTCTTGTACGCCTGCATCGTGCCACAGCGCCTTGATTGCGGCTCCAACCTCGGGAGGGAGGCTGTCGCCTTCGATCTGCGGAGGCTGCATGAAAATAGTTTGGACATGATATTCGGCTCGAGGGTCATCGAGAGGTAGTTCGAGGGATTCCATGGCCTCTAGTATAACGCGCATGGATTGAACCGTGTTGGAGAAGATGATTTCCTTGAAGGATTCGCGCTCGTCTCGTGAATAACCTCCCTCATGAATGAGTTTCATCTGTTTGAGGATCGTAGATTTCCCTGATTCACCAGCGCCTGTACATGATGTTAAGAGTTGATTATCACGTCGCATATAATGGTCTGTACGTACCAAGCAGGAGCATCTTGATCTCATTCCGCTGGGCCATCTTGTCCCTCTTGAGTTGATTTTCAATTTCATCATTCCTTGCCTTGCCGGCGGTGTCTTCTTTGCTCGCACCGCACCCCATGGCTGCCGGTCACCGTGTTGCCCTTCGAGGAAAGGTCTCGAGTCTCGATTCAGGGCTGGGAGCCACGAGCCTGCAACCAGAGCTTGCACGAAGTCAGCATGCAGCAATGGCAGACAATGATATGATAGGTATCCGTTTTGCTGTAATCGCAAACCGATCTGTAGTGACGTGCGGGAGTGTGTATAATGCTCACCTGCGTCCGAAATCTGGTGCCACAGGATGGCTACAAAACGTTTGTAGCGGGAAGAGTGAACCCGCAGGTGAACCAGAGGAAGGTGAGGCTGGCGGTGATAGGGAATCCGAGAAGATCGGCACGGGAGAGAGCGAAATGCGGCAGAATTGGCGTCGATCAGTGAGCTGGACGGCGCGAGCGACAGGGCGGTTGCCAGTGTCAGGGCACAGAATGTCGATGGGAGGTCGGTGCTCTCTTTCTTTCCTTTTGTCGTATGAGCCCCGTCCACCGTGCACGGCACTGCACTGCACTGCACACTGCGACTGCGAGGAATAGGTAACGACTAGAAGTCGCTGATGGCCGGATGGAATAGAAATGGGGACGAAACGATGAATGAAGGACGAGACAATAATGGATGGCGGCAGGCCAACCCAGCGAGGCAGGAGAGTCGAGGAATCAATCGAAGAGCATGCTGTCTTGAGTCTAGTTGTGCAATACTGTGCCAGGGTGTTAGTGTAGTAGCCCAAGTAGGACAGGCGCAGTTTTGCAGGGAGTGGCCACAAAAATGACGGGAGTGGGTGCACGGCGGGAGACACGATACCGTAGTGGGTGGCTAGGAGGCTAAGTGTCTAGGTTAGGTATAAGGGCCGGGTACCTAGAGATAGATCCGGTTCACGTCCAAGTTGGACCCAAGTTGGCAGGTCCAGGTTCAGGTTTACGGGTGACCTATAGCGTTTGCTTAGTGCGGGCCAGCTAAACTGAAGGACGCTTAGTACCGCCGCCCTCTAGCCCTCACCTGCACTGGGGTTTGTCGGAAGAAGTGCCTAATCCCCTTTGAAAGACGGCTCATCTGCTTAAGGTGTCGCCGATTCAGGTAGAGCGTTTGACTCCTCTTCCTTTCTCCTCCCTTGACTAGTTGCCCGAAGCTCACTTGAAGCCGGGACATGGCCCTGATCCCAAATTGGTCCCTGCGATCAGAAGAGTGAGTGATTAGCTTTACAGAGCAATGGCCTTTTCGCTGTGTGAGATGCACGTCGCCTTTTTTCCCTTCCGCTGTGGTAACACTGACAGATTGGGTGGTCGTAGGAGTAGCCAGGGACGGAGTTACGTTCGTCTTCCTCATCTCTCACTTATCAAGTCGATCCCGAAGCATCCCTCCACCGCCTCCGCCGTCGCCTGTCTTGAACCATTTATCATTGGACTGCGGCCTTGTCAAGCATGAAGCCCCTCCCTAGAGCTCCTACGCCATCACTTGAAAAAGAACCTCTACTGGTCGACTTGACATCCGTACCTACTATTTCATCCTCGACCCCTGTCGAGGGACTTGGTTCTGGGTCTTGACACCCTCGGATTGCCCACTTGGTGGCACCTACGAGGCTATCCCGCTCCTAGTACTTAGCACCGGTACTGGCGCAGGGGCCAGCTTGGAGACTCCGCCAAAGCCCCTTCTGACTTCAGACGAAAGAATTGGTCGCTTCAAACATGATTGCGTCGAGAGTTGGGCCGAATCTCTTTATAAATAGCTGGCAGAATTGATGGATTGCCCGTTACAAAATCTACTGGAGCCTTGTACACAATTATGGTCTGGCTTCCGAAATTGAATGCCCTGGGCCAGACCATTGAGGCCAGCGACGACAAGGCTTTGTACCTGCTGATCGGGAGTTGGATGAACCTTCTCAAGCGATCTAGTGCATCCGCCAACCCCTTGAAATTGCAGGCCGTCCGGCCTCTGTCATGCTTCCGATGGTTGAAGAAACATTCTGCATCCAACGCCCCTGTACCGATATGCAGGCCATCATCAACGGCGCCTTCAAGCGAACCGATGGCGAGACAGGTTTAAAATTGTTCTGGGAGTTCTAAGAGGGCGTATAACAGGCTGTCAGTCCAGGCTCGCCCACCGTTGCGTGATCTTGCCCATACAGTTTGCATCAGGCTGGGCATCGTTATGTTTCGTGCTTGATGACCCGACGACGCCCTGTGCTGCGTAAATGAAACCCCAGTTTTGTGTGGTAGCTTACAGGCAGTAACAGCCGCGGCAATCACCACCATCACCGCTATTAGGATGGCCGTTGTTGGCCATGCAGCGAGAGATGTCCAATATAGATATAATAACATTGGAAGGTATCATATCATTGTCACCCGTAGATGTGCTCTCGGAGACTTCAGAGCCTGGAAGTAAGACCTGCATCTCCATGTCAGTACCAGATCCGCGGAATCGACCTGGTGACAGCCGTCGGGGCGTCGATCACGCCTGAGTACCCAGTAAGTAGTACGACGAGTGCACAGACAGCACCTCGGACCTGGAAGCTATTCTGTCCATACCCACATCTCGAGTCCACACTGAGGGCGACGTGCTGCGTTTCATGCGTCCTTCAAGCTTCAGACACTATTAAATTTTCTGGTGCACAACCGCCAATTTCTTCTACATTCCCGCGCAGGGGATGGTGTGAGGGACCGGGTCTGGGGCAGATCAATCCACTTTGCCGGGCTGAAGGGAGGCTCCCTAATACCTAGGTAGGTACCTACCTAGGCATTACACTGCAAACTTTCCAAGCCTCGGGGGCCCTTTTACTGGTTAAACGGTCTGGAAGTCTCCCAAGGTGTTCTGTGACAAGTGGCAGCGAGTACCGCCTCCAACCTTGCTCTTCCAGCCGCCCGTCTATTCGCTCCCTGGCAGTCGAAAGAATTGCGATGTTCTGTATTGGGAGATCAAAAGCGCCACCAACCTGCATGCCGTGCAACCTGTCAAATCAAACCGAGCTGTAGCAGCTCAGTAACTCACATCCTGACCTGCTTGCTATGGTGTTCTGGGTCGTTCACTCACCGCCGGCATTGACGTCGACATCCGGTCTGATTGCATCGGTTCAACGCCATCTCAGCTGCAAATCGAGGTGCCACTGTCTTAAAATGGACATACTGCCGCCTGCAATGGAAATATCTGCGCGGCACGGCTGAAAGCTGCTTCAAGTTAGGTGTATGATCGTCACGGTGTGCCCTTACCAACCAATGCCCTCGAGGCACCTCTCACAACGCACCTTGCCTTGGTACCCACGGCTCATATTGTTGGCTGTCATATCTGGTACCTGGAAGGTCCATATCCATGCAAAGCTGATGTACTCGTGCAGACGGGCGGCGACGACCTCATCCTCCCCTGCACAAAGCCGCTTTCGACTAGCTTGCCGCGCCCAGCTTCCCTCATTGTGCTGTCAAACAGTGGATTGATAGCAACCAGATCGTCGATCCATATGCCATTGGATCGTTTCATTTCAAGTTGGATGTGCATGGAGATATCTGACTAGCCCGACGTCCTCAAGGCAGCCTCAAAATACTATTAATATATCGATCCAGCGTCTGCAATTTGCAGCCGATTTTGATCTGAAGAGCATTGAAGGGCACAACTGTTTTTATAACGTTCAACTCGACGCTTTTAGACCCCGAAGGGAGAGTGCCGGTAAGACATGTCCTTGTCGACATCACTGTGGCATGTTGACATGTCCAGAGGTGCGATATGCCCCTACATCTGGCTTTGCAGCCATGGCAGGTCGAGTCAACGTGCCTGTGCTCGTTGAGCCCAGTCTTCAGCCTCATCTCCAGAAAGAGAAGAGAGCCCAGACCTCCGAAAGGACGCTGGCGCTTAAGTATCAGCGAAAGCCGCACTGCGGAATGCGGACTACGGACTTCCATGTTCACATGTTACAGACATTTGCAGCTCAATGTACCCACATACACACACCTCGCCACATCCTGATGTCTGGAGTCGGCCACACGAATCATAGCTGTACATGGAGATGGTATGTCACCCATGGTAGGCGCTGCTTAAGATCCCTGCTGCCTCGTTACCTGGATGAGTTGATGCTTCCTCCATAGAGGGAAACTGCAACAACCCCACCTCAGCCTTGCGCATACTTCTATGTGGAGTCATTCACAATTGCCTAATCTGGCATCCTCATCAACCTTCGCACAGCAAGCATAATGTCGTCTGGTGAAGCAGTGGCTGCCCTAGGTGCAATTCAGCTAGAGGACCTGCGTACTAGCCTTCTAAGAACTTGAAGTGCCCTGGTGGATGTGATCCATGCCGGCGAAAAGCTTGCAGCCGACTCAGTGGCCCGTTGGCCCAACCTTACCTGAAGGCATGAGCGCCTTGTGCTCTTTTCTCGGCCTGCCAATGCAATGGACCCTGATGGGACCAATTGCCCACCAGCCTTTCTGTGAGGGACTTTCATGTCCTCAGCCCAATCCAGGCATGTAAGCCAAGACCGCTCCTGTGCTTCTACCCTGAAATTCCAGCATTTCTAACATTGGTCCCGCCTATGCATATTTAACACCACGCAATATCTCCAGCATGTCCAATCTACCAGGCTGTTGATAGCGTACAGGTCTGGCACTCTGCTGACCAGGAAGACGGCAGCCTTGACCTGGGCCCTAGGGCACGCCCTTGCAGGCTGGGAAGCTGGTAAGTAACAGCTTCTGTTCTTCTTTGATCTCTTAACTGACATGTCTTCAACTCTGCTTGTGCCAAAATGGGTCGATGCGATAGAACTGGAGACTCGTCAAGGGCACAGTGGGACCGTCAGTGAGCGGGGCACACACCATGCAGAGCATTCGCGATCTCTTCACGGGATTGGATGACGAGACGGGGGACCAGGCTTCCGGCGGTCTGGCAGCCAAGCTGGCTCGACATTGGGCTGGGTTGCATGACGATACTTGGGTCTGGGGGGGTGACGCCGCGAATGGGGTGGGCATTGAGAGAGCTGGCCAACTGCTATGAGAACAGTTTGTTTGGTCTCTGACGGCGAGAATAATATGTGACTGGAGGTTGAAGCCGTCTCGGGTCACAGTAGGCCGTAGTCATCCTCATCACGATATCGTCAAGCTATCGCCAATTGGCGATACTAGGAAGGAAATAGGGGCAGCTCCATGGGGAGTAATGTTTGCCATTATATGGGCGGACTGGCCTACCCTATATTTCAATCAGCATTCTCAGAGAGAAGAAGATGGTCTTGTACTTCAAACGTTCCAGGGTTGCCCTTAGCTTTCTCTTCTCACGTTGAAGAGGTAGGTAGATAGTACATCGACCCTCCAGGCCTTCCCTGAGATGCAGTGGAGGTAGAGAGCTTGCAAATGACGCTGTCTGACAGATTGTTATTTCGGATCAAGGCTCGTCCCCGGTGTAATTCTCCACACTTCTTCTGTCAGACGATTGCTCAATTTTGCGGGGATCTCGCCCAATCCGATCGCGCATCTTCCTTTAGTCGCTTGGGATTTGTACCACGTCTTCAGTACCTACTTCAGTACCTACCTACCTACTAAGGTACCTGGTAGGTGTACACCGACGGTCACGGCGTCCGTGTTCCAGATCTATTGTCTGCTTGCTCCTCCATTTCCAAGCACACGCGTGTTGTTCTGGTCAATCCGGCCGTCTCAACACTACGACCTCAGCTAGCGCTTAAGAGCAGCCGCAAACATGTCCTACGAAATGTCGACCCGCCATGCGACGCGAATAGGCACAAAACGTGAGCTTAAACCTCTCTCAGATCGCTATATTATTTGTTTCCAATCTGGTGGCTTGTGGCTCACCACTCTTTCCTTTAGCATTCAACCACAGCCAATCCGAAGCAGCTGAACGAGAATACGACCGACTCCGGGACCTCGCCAGACAAGAAGCAGCCAAACGCGCCTCCTGCTCCGCCCGCTCCCAAGAAGCATACCAACGCGGTGATGGCGCGGCAGCACATGCGCTGTCGGAAGAGGCCAAGGCCCATGGTCGCAAGATGGAAGAGTACAACAGACAAGCATCGGAATTCATCTTTCGAGAAAACAATGCTCCCGGAAGAGTCCCCGCCGACACGATCGATCTGCACGGCCAATTTGTCGAGGAAGCCGAAGACATCCTGGAAGAGCGGATCCGGTATGCTCGAGCGCACGGCGACAAACATCTCCATGTCATCGTGGGCAAAGGGAACCATAGTACTGGACATGTCCAGAAACTCAAGCCTCGGGTCGAACAAGTCTGTCAGGAGCTGGGGCTGCAGTATCGCACCGAACCGAACGAGGGCAGAATCTATGTTGACTTGACCGGTGGTGCTGTAGATATGCAGAATGCGAATAATTGGGCGGGATATCAATCACAGCAACAACCGCAAACATATTCAGGCATGGCCGGCCATCAGCAACAACAGGGTTACGGGCATCAACAGTCGTATCAACAGCATCCTTCGCGGCCTCATCAGCAGCAACAACACCAACAAGGTCATGGACAGGGCCAGACTGATCAAGTGGAAAAGCTGGTCAAGAAGTTTCTTCCGCGGCTCATTGACAGGCTTCTCAGGTGGCTTTGCCATTGATATCAAAGCGATCGTTGGGAGCCAATACGCGACATACTTGTGTTGTCTGCTGAGGTATGCGATGGCAACGATACTCTGTCTATCAGGTTGCACGAGAACGAGTCAACGGAACTACATAGTGCACGTCCATATATTAGCTAGGAGAAGCAGCAAAAACGAGCTCGGTGGATAATCTCGACACACGGGAAGACGGACGGGAGACTCGAACTTGTCACAGAGCGACGGCAGCATGCTTCACTAAGGCAGTTCAGCAGAGCGGCAGCCATCATCAGGCACTGAGGCCTCCCAAGTGCACAGGATTTGCATCGATTATGGCTAGTCGATGCAGTTGGGCCAGGACGCTGACACAAGTCTTCTCCGGTCCTTGATCAAGTCACGATTCTGCACCAATCCACTTCGACCACCGCCTGACACTGACTTGGCGTAACCAATTGCGATATTCACTGACCGAAGCACAAGACCGCGATTCCACGGCGCACGCCATCTTCTCGCGGTTAAACTATCACACCTAGGGATGAGAAGAAGGTGGCTTGGGATGGCAAGCCTCGTTGACTCAGGAATGTTAGCTCTGGGACTGCTAGTTGCATTCACGTGTCGTGGCTATATTGCTCATCAGGTCATCGGCTCGTCTGCTACTGCAGATTCACCGGCTTATCTATCCCCCAGCAGGATGACCAGGAAAAGATGCTCAGCGAGTTTGAGTTTGCTGGGCAAGGGAGATCTTGGAAGACTTGAAGTGCAAGAAGAGATAAGGAAAGGCTTGGACTCGGTCCAGCTCGTCTCCAGCACCATACTCCTTCGTGAAGAGTCCAAGTACGATCCTAGATCGTGGATTCTTTGGTTTCTCGTTCTTTTCTTTTGCGAACACGACATAGACCGGTGAGGGTTGAGAGGAAGAGTTGAGGTTAGAGAGTGGATAATGGCCGAAAATAGCAGTCAAAACGCTGCTTTATAGTATCCACAAAATCGTGGGGGTTGAGAACAGGGCGGCGCTTGTTGCTGCCGAAAAGGGCTGACATCTCCTTGGCAGTCTTGGGAATTGCATTTTACTCGATTTCATCGAGTCATATCAGGTCAACTTCATCCCTGGCCTCGCAGTTCAGCCAAACACCATCGATCATCCAGCTCGTTATCATGATGTTGCTTTCTTTTGCTGTTCTCCAGATGTCAGCTTTCCTATCTTCCAATCCTTGCGGGTCTCAATGCAATATGTTGGATTCTAGCCTGGACGCCGGTCGCGGCACGGACAATCGCACTCCAGCGTAAAATTGGTTTGGCGTGGCTACCACAGATGCGACGAAGCCAGAAGAAAGTGTACAGTGTAGAAAAATCCCTTCCAGACGGCTCTCGACGGCGACCATTAGTCGCGGCCTTTACAAGAACCATGCAAAGTCTGATCGACGTTGGGTTGGTGCTCCCAGTGGTACAAACGGACAAAATCTGCGAGATATGACGGAGGCCGTGCAGGGTTCTCAACGGTACACCCTCAAAGTGTGGAGAAACATCCCCAGGCCAAAGACCCAGCCATGGGTCGTCTTTCTGAAGAAACTTCAACCTCACGCGAGCCACGAGACCGACGGTGGACCATTATTCGCAATCCCTTTCCTATCGCTTGGCCTGAATTCGAGAGTCGGCGACAGTTGTGCCCTCTCTGCGGTTGCCGGCGTGGCGCTGTCCTCTCCAAACTTCCACCGCCCATCCTTTCGTTCTGCGCGCTCGTCTTTGTCCGGTCCCTTTTCGCTTGGATGTCGAGCATTGCTCCCCACTCCCAGTCGTCTATTCGCTTCAACCTAGCCTTATGACCCCTGCGCTGCTTTGCTGATAACGGCTGCTGCCTTGGCCCACCTTGACAGGGTGTGACATCAAGCCGCTTGCGTCCCTACAGACGACGGCGTGAATGGGAGGTTTTTGCTTTTGGCACATATTCGACTTAAAACCCTTCGATGCTCTCGCCGGCCCACGACTCAGACATAGAATTAGATACCATTGCGTCCTCTTCCGCCCATTTACCTGGACCATCCTCTTGGGAAGACTCCGAACCATTACTTTCTCAGTCGGTTTCGCCTGTCGTGCGATCCTCACTTGACAACGCTCTCTGTGAGGATAGTCTGAGTGGCATTGCTGTCCGTCGGATTTTCTTCTTCTTACCCACTCATATACAACAACAGTTTTCGTGCGCCATGGCGATGTTCAGAAGTTCCAAGGCTTCAAAATTGCTGTCCAAGCTGGCCACGGAGTCCGAGCCCGGCCTTACGAGTGCACAGTTGATGTTGACGAACCAGGATTTGAAACCCGTCGAACCTGAACGTCGTCAGTGGGGACCATGGAACTTTGTGGGTGAGTGAAGCTCTAGACCACATTTCGATCATGGCATTGCTCATGGCCGTCAGGTTTCTGGGTTGCCGACTCTTTCAATATCAACACATGGATGATTGCTTCGTCCAGCATCACAGGCGGTGGTCTTGCATGGTGGCACGCATGGCTTTGTGTGTGGATCGGCTACTTCATCGCTGCTGTCTTCGTCTGCCTGACCGGTCGCATCGGTGCTGTGTACCATATCTCGTTTCCGGTCATGTCTCGTGCTTCTTTTGGGATCTGGGGTTCTCTGTGGCCCGTCTTTAATCGTGCAGGTAGGTGACGGCCTGATATATGTTTGAAGCACCCATGGCTCATCATTGCTTTCAGGAATGGCCTGCGTATGGTACGGCGTTCAAGCCTGGATCGGTGGTGAATGTGTGACCCTGATGATCAGATCCATTGTGAGTGCCATGCTATGTTTGGGAAGTGTCCTTATTGACAACAAGCTGTAGTGGCCTTCATTTTACACCCTGCACAACGGTATCCCCAGCTCGGGCACCAACACAAGAGATTTCGTCGGTTTCTTTATCTTCTGGGTGGGCTCTCTGCCGGCAATCTGGTTCCCAGTCCATAAGATTCGACATCTCTTCACCGTCAAGGCTTACTTTGTACCTTGTGCCGGTATAGCCTTCTTCGGCTGGGCAATTGCAAAAGCCAATGGTATCGGGCCGAGTAAGTACCTACGAGCCACGTCTTTGTTGTCACCGAACCTAATACTCTTGAAGTCGTTCACCAGCCAGCAACGGCTTCAGGATCTGCTTTGGCTTGGGGATGGATCTCAGGCATAATGAGCGCGATTGCCAACTTCGCAACACTCATCGTCAACGATGCGTAGGTGGAGTATTGGAGAGCAAGAGTCGCCTGTTCATACTGACATGCTGTAGTGATTTCACCCGGTTCGCCAACAGACCTAAGGCTGCGTTGTGGTCGCAACTCTTCACGATTCCCATCGGGTTCGCGATTACCTCCTTTATCGGCATCATTGTGTCCTCCTCGTCGATGGTGATCTACGGCACCGCCATTTGGAATCCTCTAGACCTCCTCTCCCAATTCCTCCTAGACGATGCCACGGGAGCCGAACGGTTTGGTGTTTTTGTCATTGCCGCTGCCTTTGTTCTGGCTCAATTGGGGACCAATATCGCAGCAAACAGCGTGTCGGCGGGTATGTTTTTTAAGCCTCGACCAGCACCGGAAGTCCGTCCGACTGACATCTTTCTGATAGGTACCGATATGACGGCTCTCTTCCCGCGCTACCTCAATATCCGTCGCGGAGGGTATATTTGCGCCATCATCGGGCTTTGCATGTGTCCGTGGAATCTGCTCAGCTCATCCAACAATTTCACGACATATCTATCGGCGTATTCCGTCTTCCTATCGTCCATCGCCGGCGTGATTCTCTGCGATTATTACTTCGTTCGCAAAGGGTACCTTGATTTGAAGGGACTCTACTCCGCTCAGAAGTCCTCTCCGTACTTCTATTGGATGGGATGGTCCTGGAGAGGATACGTCGCCTATATCTGCGGCATATTGATCAACGTCGTGGGTTTCGTGGACGCCATTGGAACCGAGGGCCGTGTAAGTTTAAAACTGCAAATTGCGAATCCCTGTTTGTGTGCAGTGGAGAGCAGATACGGATTTCAGACGCATTGGGGCCATATCCACTCTGGTGATCGACCATGTTATGTATGAATTCATGATGCTAACAATCTGAATCTAGATGCCAATGGGCGCAGTCTACATCTACCGCTTCAACTTCTTTTGCGGCCTGCTCGTCGCCATGGCCGTCTACTATCTCCTGTGCTGGTGGAAGCCCGTCCCCGCCACCAGCAGCGTGTGGTGCGAGAAGCCCGACGCCGCCGACCGCCAGTTTTCCGTCGTCTATACCGAAGGCGAAGGCTACGACGAGGAACGATCGACGGGGACAGATGCGCTCGGTAAACAGCCCATGCACGGGGATGAGAAGACGACCGTGTACGACGACAAGACGCGGGAGACCACTTTTTGAATGTTCTGCCAGCAGATCGTTCGATCTTGTTGAGTGCTGTGGTGGATCAACCTTCGACACTATCTATATATGCAACAATTACACCAGAAGATGAAGATGAAGACGATGACGGTACTGCTTAAGCAGACTTGGTTTACATTACTTTAGGTAACGTGTATACATACATACATACATACATACCTATCCAATCCAAAAGTGTATTCGAACGTTGAATGTTGGCTCAGCTGTCGCTCGAAACCGAGCCTCACAAGTAGTCTTACAATTTTCGATGCAGTATCACAGTTTTCGATGCATGACACGACAAGCAGGTGAGGTGGCCTTAGGAACTCTTTGTCTCTAGCATCAACCAACCTGCGACTTGGGCAATGATGTTTGATTTCAAGTTCCCTTCTCCATGCTGCCAATTATCCCTGCCATACTAGTACCTGGGTAGGTAGTACATGTCCATTCATCGGCTACATGGCTACTATGGCAAGTCCATCAAGCCGGTTATCAGAAACAGAAACACTCCTTTTTCCACCTTCAACCATCCCTCGAAGCCTGCTTCAGACCTGTCTCTCTCTCATGTCAACAGGAGCCCCTGACGGAATAGAACATGAACGTGACCCTTCTTCAGTCCATCTATCCGTTCAATTCTACTCTACTCTAGTCCCCTCCTTCTCCCTTCTCCTTGTTCAAAATCTCACTTCTACTGAGGGCCCAGGATCCGTCCGGGAACAGAGTAGGAACCGATCTATACCCTCCTACACAAGGAGTACCTACACAGGAGTATTCTTGATAGACAATAGGCAGGCTACTTTACCTCAGACACCTCCTTTTACCTTCTTCCTGACATTTCATGTCACGCCGAGCAAAGCAAATGAAACTGCAAGTGAGCAAAAGGCAACCTGAACCTGAATGTGGTTACAACCAACCACGTCAAGAGGTTCGTTCATATGATTCTTTCCCACCATCTATCTTTATATCTATTCGATCCAACCATGACCACCTCCATGACCACCTCCATGACCACCTCCACCTCTATCACCACCTCTATCACCACCTCTATCACCACCTCTATCACCACCTCTATCACCACCTCTATCACCACCTCTATCACCACCTCTATC